>NC_081550.1:22723487-22724158 GCF_901000735.1 Corylus avellana | reverse complement strand
TAAATGAAAAATTGGATTTTGTAAAAATATCTTACAAATTTTTTAAAAATTCATTTCAAATTTCATTTCATTTGATTTTTTTATTTTGGTTTTATACGTTTTCTTTTGTTTATTACGTTTTTTTTTTTTGGATTTTTACGTTTTTTCAGGTTTTATACGTTTTTTTTGGTTTTTTTTTTTTTTACGTTTTTTAGTTTAAAGTTAATAAATTCTATTTATAGTAATTTTAAATTTTTTATTTAGAAATATTAATATTTTTACAATGAAAAATTGTATTTTGTAAAAATAACTTACAAATTTTTTTATAATTCATTTCAAATTTCATCAATTTCATTTGATTTTTTTATTTTGGAATACTTTAAATTTTTTTATCTAGTTTTAATTTAATATTTATAATTTAACTAATATATTATTTTAAACAATTTAAACTTTCGTTTCTTTTTAATTTTAAATGTGTACTTGTTTTTTAAATTCTATCTAATCCTATTTTATAATGAAACCCCGAATTGAAACCCCCATTAAACCCAAATGAAACCCCAAATTGAAACCCCGATTAAACCCCAAATTGAAACCCCAAATTGAAAACCCCATTAAAACCCAAATTGAACCCTGATTAAACCCCAATGAAACCCCAAATTGAAACCCCGATTAAACCCCAAAATGAAACCCTG
>NC_081550.1:22716714-22723387 GCF_901000735.1 Corylus avellana | reverse complement strand
ACGTAATAAACAAAAAAAAACGTATAAAACCAAAATAAAAAAATCAAATGAAATGAAATTTGAAATGAATTTTTTAAAAATTTGTAAGATATTTTTACAAAATCCAATTTTTCATTTTAAAAATATTATTATATTATTATATCTAAATAAAATTTTAAAATTACAATAAATAGAATTTATTAATTTCTAAGTGAAATATTAAAATGATAGTAAGATATTTCTTAAAATACGTTGTTTTAATTTTAATAATATCAATATTCGTAAAACTTTGTTTTTCTTGGTTCTAATATTTATTTATTTTGATTATGGTTTTAATTTCCATTGTTGTAAAAAACCAAAAAACAAACAGAACTGAACAAAACAAAATAAATTTAAAAATAAAACAGCATATAATCCCTAGAGTACCTACGCTACTCTTTTCAACTCATAATACTTTTCGGATACACACCCGGAAACATGGTGTCCATGTTCCAACTCCTTCAGAAAAACTCATCCTGCAATCCGAAACCAATTTCTAACGGCATCTCGGAGTCTTAGCGCCCACGGCCGAGTCAAAGCACAAGGGTAGTGGCGCCAAAAGCTGTTCTACTCCCACCGGGGCACTTCCAAAGAATTTTATGTACACAAAAAATAAATATTATGCATTGAAGAGTAACCCCGACCAAAAGAAATAGTCTAAAAAAGTGAAAGTCGAAAAATCAAATTTAAAAATTTAAAAAAAAAAAAAAAATTATACCTTCTTTTCTTGGAATCTTGGACCAATCCTGCAAAACAATCTTAAACAGGCATTAGTAAGAAAGATTTCTTCAATTTTAACAGGAAATAGAGGAAATAGAGGACAACGTAACAAAGAAATAGAGGACAACGTAACAATCGTAAACAAATAACACAGGAAATAGAGGACAACGTAACAAAGAAAGATTAAAAAAAAATACAATAAATAAATAACAAGATTTGAATGAACCAAAAAAAAAAAAAAAAAAATTGAAAGATATGAAAACAAAACTTAAGGAAAAAATCAATAAAACATCAATTCTCACAGAGAAAGGGAAAAAAAAATAATGAAATTGAGTAATTTTTCGTCCTACCAAATACCTTGGTGTCTACGGATGTTGCCAACCACCATGGGATAGACACAATGGCAACTGTACCTTCTCACGGCCATTGGGCAATTCCGAAGATTACTCCAACCAAAATGACTCTTAAGAAAATCCTAAAAAGCATGAATAAAATTATATATGTAAGTAGTAAAGAAAATAGTTGAGAAAAATGTTAATATCTTGTATTTCATTATGGGTCAGACCCAACAATAAAATCCTGCAAAACAATCTCACATGCATTAGTAATAAAGATTTGTATGTAATTCATAAGCCTGCACATATATTAACATAAACACCTACACACTATTGATTAGATATCATACATATTAATATTATCCTTTATGTAATGAAGAACCTAATTCAACAAATGTTTTTTCTCTAATATTATCCCTTATGTAATTCAAGGAAATGAAAAAAATAAAATAAATAAACAATTAAGGGAACAAAATAAATAAAACTGTTGAAGGATAAATCCCAGCAAGTACTTCGGCAACTCACTCAAGCACACTATCACCATTGTGCTTTATATTGGTAGGCTTGTTAATGTGTTTTGGATATGTGTTTTTTCTTTTTTCTTTTGTTTTTGGTTTAAAATTGTTTTGACTTGACAAAAAAGTTGAAAATAGCTTTAAATATTTTGTATTTTGAGATGTATGAGGAAAAAAAAATTAACAAACATTAATTACTGTGTTTTCTTTTCACCCTTTTTTACTAATGACGATCTCTTCGTCCTCACTTTAATTTTCGATTTATAGAGGTTGGATGCTGGATGTATGCAAGCGAAAGGCAGTTAGCACGCCTAAGATTAGCATTCCTAAGAGCAGTTCTTAGCCAGGAGATTGGGGCTTTTCATACTGATTTAACAAGTGGAAAAATCATTGATGGAATTAGTAACCACATGAGTATCGTACAAGATGCCATCGGCGAAAAGGTATGCAATTAATTTATGCTCAAATGTTTCATGCACTTCACTTGGGCATTCATAATCACAAAAGATATTAATGCTAACAAAGTTTCTCTCGGTCACGTACAGTTGGGTCACTTCCTGTCAAGCTTTGCAACTTTCTTTTCTAGAATACTGATTGCTGCTATATGCTGTTGGGAAGTAGCACTGCTTACCTTGTTGGTTGTTCCATTAATTCTTGCAATTGGAACCACATACACAAAGAAAATGAACACTATTACAGCTGCCAAAATGCTTTTCCATTCAGAAGCTACGTGTATGGTAGAACAAGTAAGAGTCTCGAAAGCACAATTAATTAATTGCTAACCATCTCCACCTTCAACCTGTACCTGATCTAATTATTTGACTAATCTGCTCTCTGATTTCCCTATCGCGGACTGTGAGCTTCTGTTCTTGGGCTTTCATCGTATGGGTAGGAGCCATTGTAGTTACTGCCAAGAGGGCAAGTGGAGGGGATATTATAGCTGTAGTAATGAGCATTCTGTTCGGAGCTATGTAATGATCGAAGTAACATTCACTTAAAAAGAAAAATAGAACTAAAAGCACGCCAAATTCTATCACTTCGTGCATTAAAAAAAAAAAAAAAAAAACTTGCTTCTTTTTAATGCAGATCACTCGCCCATGCTACTCCAGACATGCAAGTCTTCAATCAGGCAAAGGCTGCGGGAAACCAAGTGTTCCAAGTGATTCACATAAAGCCAAGTATAAGCTCTAGTTCACGAGGGAAGACGCTTGAAGGGGTTGATGGCAACATTGACATACGTGATGTATACTTTGCCTACCCATCTCGGCCAGAGAAATTGATCCTTCAAGCTTTTTCATTGTCAATCCCAGCAGGAAAGACAGTGGCTTTAGTGGGTAGCAGTGGATGTGGAAAGAGTACAGTCATCTCTCTAGTTACAAGATTCTATGACCCCTCAAAAGGTTTGTGCAGCTCCTTCTTACTCCTAAATTAGTCCCGAGTTGCTCAGCATTTTGTTTTTTCCTTCTTTTACTTTAAGCTCATAAGAACCCAAGCATTCAATGCGAAAAATGGACACACGTATTCAATTTGGGGTTTCATTGGGGTTTCTTTGGGGTTTCATTATGGTTTCAATTTGGTGTTTCATTGGGGGTTCATTATGGTTTCAATTTGGGGTTTCATTGGGGTTTCAATTTGGGGTTTCATTGAGGTTCCAATTTGGGGTTTATTTGGGGTTTATTTGGGGTTTCATTCGGGTTTCAATTTTGGGTTTCATTATAGAATAGAATTAGATTTAATTTAAAAAACAAGTACACATTAAAAATTAAAAACAAACGAAAGTTTAAACTGTTTAAAATAATATATTAGTTAAATTAAAAATATTAAATTAAGTTAATAATAAATTGTCAAAAATTAGAAGTAGATAAAAAAATTTTAAAGTATTCCAAAATAAAAAATCAAATGAAATTTATGAAATTTGAAATGAATTATTAAAAAATTTGTAAGATATTTTTACAAAATACAATTTTTCATTGTAAAAATATTAATATATTAATATATTAATATATCTAAATAAAAAATTGTAAATTACAATAAAATAGAATTTATTAATTTCTAAGTGAATTATTAAAAAAATAGTAAGATATTTCTTAAAATTCGTTTTTTTAATTTTAATAAGTAAAAAATAAACAAATAAAAAGTTGTATCGTGTGATTGTTTTTATTTAAATAATAATAATAAGTGAATAACTTGATGTAAAAATTAAAATGGTTGAAAGTTAAATTTTTTTGATGAAAAGTAACGAGCTCTTGCCAAATAGTGCCATACACTTCCACATTTGGTCCCTTTTGACAAAAATTGGGTGGTTCAAAATCACCCCAAATTTTTTTGTTTTTAGTTATTTATTTATATTATTTATAATTTTTTCTTAATTTTCTCAATCATGTCCAAACATAATCTCAAACTCTTTTTTCTCTTCCGTATTCACAATCCAAAAAAATGGTATATTCAAATGAGCCGATCATCTTCCTACTTTTGTGGCATCTGTTTTCGGGTTCAAATTTCCATTTTGTGTCTAACACTATCTTTAGTAGCATTGAGACAGATAATCTTGCCTCCCCTTTCCTCGAAAGACAAAAACAAAATAAAATCAATGGTGGTACATATTCAAATTAGTGGGCAATATATTTCCTCAATCGGTCAATGAAGAAAATTTAAGGAAATAAAGAAAAATACCAAAAGAATATTAATCAACAAAAAAATAAATAAATAAATACAGGAAATAGAGGACAACGTAACAATGGAAGATTAAAAAAAAATACAATAAATAAATAAATAACAAGATTTAAATAAACGAAAAAAAATAATTGAAAGATATAAAATAAATAAATAAAACAAAACAAAACAAAAACTTAAGGAAAAAATCAATAAAACATCATTTTTCACAGAGAAAGGAAAAAAACATAATGAAATTAACTAATAGGTTTGCAAACTTTTTTTTTTTTGGCCCATTCCAATTGCCCAAAGTGTGTTTATAACTTCATTATAAGACATTTGGAAGATGTCCCAAGCTTCAAATCACAGGTTTGCTTCAGTGCTTCGGTGGGTGTCATAGCATGCCTTAATGTGTGCCATGACATGCTAAAACGAGTTGAGACCGTGCAAACTTTTTTTTAGCTTAGGTGCCTCGGTGGGTGCCGTAGCATGCCAAAACGAGTGGACACTGTGTAAAAAATTTTTTTGCCCATGCGAATTGCCCAAAGTCTATTTATAACTTCATTATAAGAGAATTGGAAGGTGTCCCAAGCTTAAAATCACATGTTTGCTTCAGTGCCTCGATGGGTGCCATTGCATGGCTTGGTGCGTGCTATGGCATGCCAAAACGAGTCGACACCGAGCAAATTTTTTTTTTGCCCGTGCCCATTGCCCATTGTGTGTTTATAACTTCATTATAGAACATTTGGAAGGTGTCCCAAGCTTAATTCGAATTTCTTTTTTCGATTTGCTCAAAAAGTCCAATATTTATCTCATTCATATTTTTTTTGGACGAAAATCGGACATTTGTACTTGTGTTTTATCTTGCTTTCCTACATCCTAGAAGAACGCTAGCTATTGTAAGGATAAATGAAATTTCGCATTTTCGTTACCCAGAACAACCAAAAATTTGAATTTTTTTTTTTTGACTAGCTCGGAATGTCCGATATTTATCTCATTCACATTGTTTCGGCCGAAAATCGGACATTAGGGCTCATGGTTTTTCTTGCTTTCCTACCTTCGAGAAAAATGTATGCTACCGTAAGCATTAATGAAGTTTCACATTTTTGTGACCCAAAATGACCGAAAATTCGAATTCTTTTTTTTGGACTAGATACGAAAGTCCGATATTTATCTTATTCACATTGTTTCGGCTGAAAATCGGACATTTAGGCTCGTGTTTTTTCTTGTTTTCCTACCTCCGAGAAGAACGCATGCTACCATAAGCATAAATAAAACTTTCTCATTTCCGTGACTTGGAACGACCTGAAATTCAAATTTGTTTTTTTTACTACCTCCAAACGTCCGATATTTATCTCATTCAGATTTATTTCAGCCAAAAATCGGACATTTGGGCTTGTGTTTTCCCTTGTTTTCCTACATCTGAGAAGGTAAGCATGAACGTTCGTATTTTCATGACCCGGAACGAACGAAAATTCGAATTTTTTTTTTTGTCTAGCTCAGAAAGTCCGATATTTAGTTTATTCTGATTGTTTCCGCTAAAAATCGAACATTCGGGCTCATGTTTTTTCTTGTTTTCCTACCTCTGCAAAGAACGTATGCTACCGTAAAATTCGGATCGAAAATTCGATTTTTTTTTTTTTTTACTAGCTCAGAAAGTCCGATATTTATTTCATTCAGATTGTTTAGGCCGAAAATCGGACATTCAGGCTCATGTTTTTTCTTGTTTTCTTACCTCCGAAAAGAACGTATGCTAAGTGGTCCTAATTTTATTTTTTAAAAAGTAAAAATAAAACTAAAACTAAATCTAAATCGTACGAATTCATTGGAGTGGTCTTGGCCACCTCCAAATACATCTAGTTTTGCTATGAGTAACGACCACCCATTGGGTTGGTTGGCTACCCATATTATTCAATGTTTTAGGTTTTTTTAAGAAAAATAAATAAATAGGAAAGAAAATAAAACACAATATGGGTTTTAAAATGTTGTCCATTTTCTTTAGGAATAGTTATTCTTCTAATATTTTTAGAGGAATAGAAAGGAAGTAGTCATTCCCTAAAAATAGATATTTATCAAATAAAAGAATAATTATTTTACAAAAATAATCTTTTCATTTTACGGACCTACTCCAACCAAACGAACCCTAAATTGAATTTATGGTTGTAATGGCGACAGTGTTCGCATTAAAGATTCAAACAGTCAATCTTTCGGCCTAAATGCATACTGTAACCATTAATGAACTTACGTATTTTCGTGACCTAGAACGACTTAAAATTAGAATTATCTTTTTTTGTCTTACTCAAAAAGTCCTATATTGATCTCATGAAGGTTGTTTCGGCAAAAAATCAGACATTAAGATTTTTTCTTGTAAGCATGAATGGACTTTCGCATTTTCATGACCCAGAACGATTGAAAACTCGAATTTATTTTTTT